>NW_026877881.1:0-23110 GCF_032173495.1 Musca vetustissima | reverse complement strand
GTAGGACCCTTGAAAAAATATTCTTTAAAAAATCCACGCCTTGGTAGGACCCTTGAAAAAATATTCTTTAAAAAATCCACGCCTTGGTAGGACCCTTGAAAAAATATTCTTTAAAAAATCCACGCCTTGGTAGGACCCTTGAAAAAATATTCTTTAAAAAATCCACGCCTTGGTAGGACCCTTGAAAAAATATTCTTTAAAAAATCCACGCCTTGGTAGGACCCTTGAAAAAATATTCTTTAAAAAATCCACGCCTTGGTAGGACCCTTGAAAAAATATTCTTTAAAAAATCCACGCCTTGGTAGGACCCTTGAAAAAATATTCTTTAAAAAATCCACGCCTTGGTAGGACCCTTGAAAAAATATTCTTTAAAAAATCCACGCCTTGGTAGGACCCTTGAAAAAATATTCTTTAAAAAATCCACGCCTTGGTAGGACCCTTGAAAAAATATTCTTTAAAAAATCCACGCCTTGGTAGGACCCTTGAAAAAATATTCTTTAAAAAATCCACGCCTTGGTAGGACCCTTGAAAAAATATTCTTTAAAAAATCCACGCCTTGGTAGGACCCTTGAAAAAATATTCTTTAAAAAATCCACGCCTTGGTAGGACCCTTAAAAAAATATTCTTTAAAAAATCCACGCCTTGGTATAATGGTCCTTAACCCTTAAAAAAATATTCTTCGAAAAATCCACGCCTTGGAGAACCCTTGAAAAAATATTCTTTAAAAAATTCACGCCTTGGAGAACCCTTGAAAAAATATTTTTTAAAAAATTGCACGCCATGGCGAACCCTTGGAAAAATATTTTTTTAAAAAATCGACACCTTGGAGAACCCTTAAAAAAATATTCTTTAAAAAATCCACGCCTTGGTAGAACCCTTAAAAAAATATTCTTTAAAAAATCCACGCCTTGGTAGAACCCTTAAAAAAATATTCTTTAAAAAATCCACGCCTTATATGGACCCTTAAAAAAATATTCTTTAAAAAATCCACGCCTTATATGGACCCTTAAAAAAATATTCTTTAAAAAATCCACGCCTTGGTAGAACCCTTAAAAAAATATTCTTTAAAAAATCCACGCCTTATATGGACCCTTAAAAAAATATTCTTTAAAAAATCCACGCCTTATATGGACCCTTAAAAAAATATTCTTTAAAAAATCCACGCCTTATATGGACCCTTAAAAAAATATTCTTTAAAAAATCCACGCCTTATAAAAAAAAATATTCTTTAAAAAATCCACGCCTTATATGGACCCTTAAAAAATATTCTTTAAAAAAATCCACGCCTTATATGGACCCTTAAAAAATATTCTTTAAAAAATCCACGCCTTATATGGACCCTTAAAAAAATATTCTTTAAAAAATCCACGCCTTATATGGACCCTTAAAAAAATATTCTTTAAAAAATCCACGCCTTATATGGACCCTTAAAAAAATATTCTTTAAAAAATCCACGCCTTATATGGACCCTTAAAAAAATATTCTTTAAAAAATCCACGCCTTATATGGACCCTTAAAAAAATATTCTTTAAAAAATCCACGCCTTATATGGACCCTTAAAAAAATATTCTTTAAAAAATCCACGCCTTATATGGACCCTTAAAAAAATATTCTTTAAAAAATCCACGCCTTATATGGACCCTTAAAAAAATATTCTTTAAAAAATCCACGCCTTATATGGACCCTTAAAAAATATTCTTTAAAAAATCCACGCCTTATATGGACCCTTAAAAAAATATTCTTTAAAAAATCCACGCCTTGGTAGGACCCTTGAAAAAATATTCTTTAAAAAATCCACGCCTTGGTAGGACCCTTGAAAAAATATTCTTTAAAAAATCCACGCCTTGGTAGGACCCTTGAAAAAATATTCTTTAAAAAATCCACGCCTTGGTAGGACCCTTGAAAAAATATTCTTTAAAAAATCCACGCCTTGGTAGGACCCTTGAAAAAATATTCTTTAAAAACCACACGCCTTATGTGGACCCTTGAAAAAATATTCTTTAAAAACCACACGCCTTATGTGGACCCTTGAAAAAATATTCTTTAAAAACCCCACGCCTTATGTGGACCCTTGAAAAAATATTCTTTAAAAACCCCACGCCTTGTGTGGACCCTTGAAAAAATATTCTTTAAAAAATCCACGCCTTGTGTGGATCCTTGAAAATATATTCTTTAAAAAATCCACGCCTTCGTAGGACCCTTGAAAAAATATTCTTTAAAAAATCCACGCCTTGGTAGGATCCTTGAAAAAATATTCTTTAAAAAATCCACGCCTTGGTAGGACCCTTGAAAACATGTTTTTAAAAAATCCACGCCTCGGTCAGACCCTTGAAAAAATATTCTTTAAAAAATCCACGCCTTGAAAAAAAAATAGTGGGTCCTAGAAAAAATATTCTTTAAAAAATCCATCCTTGAAAAAATAATCCTTAAAAATCCAACCTTATAAACCACTGTGTATTTTAAGAAGAGGAACTTTAGTTCTGTATCTATTAAATAGCGTGTAGGGTACAAAAACAAATAACCATGACGACAACAAAAACCCAACCAGTTGAGACCAAGAAATTGAAAAAAAATGTTCAAAACTGAAATAGAAAAAAATTCAACTTTAGATACAACATTTCGATAAGAACACCTAACAACAAATAAATGAATGAAAACAAGAAACTCGACTTGAAATGACTTGTTGTTGCAACGAAATATACGACAACAACAACAAAAACACCAACAAAATAACTCGAGTATGGAAATACTGGTAGGAAAAAACGAAAAGATAATGCACTCCACTAAAATACTGTGTAACCAAAACAGCGAACCAACCACCCGTCCGGTTGCCTGCCTGCATGCTTTCCTGTGTGTGAGTCAGATTTGGTGCATGCAAGGTGAATTTTTCAAATCTCTATGCTGATGAGAACACTCAAAAATTTGGCCAAGAGCGAACGACGGCGTGTCCATGACAGTGAAAAGATTACAATGATTCCATTTGTGCCGGATAGTAGCGGCACGAGTAGTTCCATGGCTGGGTATAGCTGGCTTGTTTAGTAAGTTGTCCGACCGATGTCATGGCTGATGATGATGTCTGACAAAGTAGAACAATGTCTTATGCTTGGCTGGTTGGGATGGATTGGTGGCTGGCGGAATGACTAGCTGCCATGGTAGGTAACTGGTGGCACACACAACCATTATGTTTCTATGATAAACATATCTCCATATGATTGTTGCTGTTGTTGTTTTTTGGTTATAACCCCAGGCTGTGCAGCCGACAATCACGTTTCGATGCCACTGCAATGTCATAGACAAAACAAGAAAAATTCAAATGTCATTGTGGAAATATGTTGAGGAGAGAGAAAAATGTACAGTGGATCTATGGACCAGATTTTGTCAAGGTCCATACAAGGCGTGGATTTTTTAAAAAATATTCTTTCAAGGTCCATACCATGCGTGGATTTCTTAAAGGATATTTTTTCATGGTTCCAAAAAGGCGTGGATTTCATAAAGAATATTTTTTCGAAGTCCATAGAAGGCGTGGATTTTTTAAAAAATATTTTTTCGAGCTCCATACAAGGCGTGGATTTTTTAAAGAATATTTTTTCGAGCTCCACACAAGGCGTGGATTTTTTAAAGAATATTTTTTCGAGCTCCATACAAGGCGTGGAATTTTTAAAGAATATTTTTTCGAGGTCCTACCAAAGAGGCGTGGATTTTTTAAAGAATATTTTTTCGAGGTACCACAAAAGAGGCGTGTATTTTTTAAAGAATATTTTTTTCGAGGTCCTACCAAAGAGGCGTGCATTTTTTAAAGAATATTTTTTCGAGGGTCCTTAGAAGGCGTGGATTTTTTAAAGAATATTTTTTCGAGGGTCCTACGAAGGCGTGGATTTTTTAAAGAATATTTTTTCGAGGGTCCTTAGAAGGCGTGGATTTTTTAAAGAATATTTTTTCGAGGGTCCTACGAAGGCGTGGATTTTTTAAAGAATATTTTTTCGAGGGTCCTACGAAGGCGTGGATTTTTTAAAGAATATTTTTTCGAGGGTCCTACGAAGGCGTGGATTTTTTAAAGAATATTTTTTCGAGGGTCCTACGAAGGCGTGGATTTTTTAAAGAATATTTTTTCGAGGGTCCTACGAAGGCGTGGATTTTTTAGAGGCGTGGATTTTTTAAAGAATATTTTTTCGAGGGTCCTACGAAGGCGTGGATTTTTTAAAGAATATTTTTTCGAGGGTCCTACGAAGGCGTGGATTTTTTAAAGAATATTTTTTCGAGGGTCCTACGAAGGCGTGGATTTTTTAAAGAATATTTTTTCGAGGGTCCTACGAAGGCGTGGATTTTTTAAAGAATATTTTTTCGAGGGCCCTTAGAAGGCGTGGATTTTTTAAAGAATATTTTTTCGAGGGTCCTACGAAGGCGTGGATTTTTTAAAGAATATTTTTTCGAGGGTCCTACGAAGGCGTGGATTTTTTAAAGAATATTTTTTCGAGGGTCCTACGAAGGCGTGGATTTTTTAAAGAATATTTTTTCGAGGGTCCTACGAAGGCGTGGATTTTTTAAAGAATATTTTTTCGAGGGTCCTACGAAGGCGTGGATTTTTTAAAGAATATTTTTTCGAGGGTCCTACGAAGGCGTGGATTTTTTAAAGAATATTTTTTCGAGGGTCCTACGAAGGCGTGGATTTTTTAAAGAATATTTTTTCGAGGGTCCTACGAAGGCGTGGATTTTTTAAAGAATATTTTTTCGAGGGTCCTACGAAGGCGTGGATTTTTTAAAGAATATTTTTTCGAGGGTCCTACGAAGGCGTGGATTTTTTAAAGAATATTTTTTCGAGGGTCCTACGAAGGCGTGGATTTTTTAAAGAATATTTTTTCGAGGGTCCTACGAAGGCGTGGATTTTTTAGAGGCGTGGATTTTTTAAAGAATATTTTTTCGAGGGTCCTACGAAGGCGTGGATTTTTTAGAGGCGTGGATTTTTTAAAGAATATTTTTTCGAGGTCCCACAAAAGAGGCGTGGATTTTTTAAAGAATATTTTTTCGAGGTCCTACCAAAGAGGCGTGGATTTTTTAAAGAATATTTTTTCGAGGTCCCACAAAAGAGGCGTGGATTTTTTAAAAAATATTTTTTCGAGCTCCCACAAAAGAGGGGTGGATTTTTTAAAGAATATTTTTTCGAAGTCCCACAAAAGAGGGGTGGATTTTTTAAAGAATATTTTTTCGAAGTCCCACAAAAGAGGGGTGGATTTTTTAAAGAATATTTTTTCGAGGTACCACAAAAGAGGCGTGTATTTTTTAAAGAATATTTTTTTCGAGGTCCCACAAAAGAGGCGTGGATTTTTTAAAAAATATTTTTTCGAGCTCCCACAAAAGAGGGGTGGATTTTTTAAAGAATATTTTTTCGAGGTACCACAAAAGAGGCGTGCTTTTTTTAAAGAATATTTTTTCGAGGTCCCACAAAAGAGGCGTGGAATTTTTAAAGAATATTTTTTCGAGGTCCTACCAAAGAGGCGTGGATTTTTTAAAGAATATATTTTCGAGCTCCATACAAGGCGTGGAATTTTTAAAGAATATTTTTTTCGAGGTCCTACCAAAGAGGCGTGGATTTTTTAAAGAATATTTTTTTCGAGGTCCTACCAAAGAGGCGTGGATTTTTTAAAGAATATTTTTTTCGAGGTCCCACAAAAGAGGCGTGGATTTTTTAAAGAATATTTTTTTCGAGGTCCTACCAAAGAGGCGTGGATTTTTTAAAGAATATTTTTTTCGAGGTCCTACCAAAGAGGCGTGGATTTTTTAAAGAATATTTTTTTCGAGGTCCCACAAAAGAGGCGTGGATTTTTTAAAGAATATTTTTTTCGAGGTCCTACCAAAGAGGCGTGGATTTTTTAAAGAATTTTTTTTTCGAGGTCCTACCAAAGAGGCGTGGATTTTTTAAAGAATATTTTTTCGAAGTCCCACAAAAGAGGCGTGGATTTTTTAAAGAATATTTTTTTCGAGGTCCTACCAAAGAGGCGTGGATTTTTTAAAGAATATTTTTTTCGAGGTCCTACCAAAGAGGCGTGGATTTTTTAAAGAATATTTTTTCGAGGTCCTACCAAAGAGGCGTGGATTTTTTAAAGAATATTTTTTTCGAGGTCCTACCAAAGAGGCGTGGATTTTTTAAAGAATGTTTTTTTCGAGGTCCTACCAAAGAGGCGTGGATTTTTTAAAGAATATTTTTTTCGAGGTCCTACCAAAGAGGCGTGGATTATTTAAAGAATATTTTTTTCGAGGTCCTACCAAAGAGGCGTGGATTATTTAAAGAATATTTTTTTCGAGGTCCTACCAAAGAGGCGTGGATTATTTAAAGAATATTTTTTTCGAGGTCCTACCAAAGAGGCGTGGATTATTTAAAGAATATTTTTTTCGAGGTCCTACCAAAGAGGCGTGGATTATTTAAAGAATATTTTTTTCGAGGTCCTACCAAAGAGGCGTGGATTATTTAAAGAATATTTTTTTCGAGGTCCATAGAAGGTGTTTATTTTTTAAAGAATGTTTTTCGAGGTCCATAGAAGGCGTTTATTTTTTAAAGAATGTTTTTCGAGGTCCATAGAAGGCGTTTATTTTTTAAAGAATGTTTTTCGAGGTCCATAGAAGGCGTTTATTTTTTAAAGAATGTTTTTCGAGGTCCATAGAAGGCGTTTATTTTTTAAAGAATGTTTTTCGAGGTCCATAGAAGGCGTTTATTTTTTAAAGAATGTTTTTCGAGGTCCTACCAAAGAGGCGTGGATTATTTAAAGAATATTTTTTCGAGGTCCATAGAAGGCGTTTATTTTTTAAAGAATGTTTTTCGAGGTCCATAGAAGGCGTTTATTTGTTAAAGAATGTTTTTCGAGGTCCATAGAAGGCGTTTATTTTTTAAAGAATGTTTTTCGAGGTCCATAGAAGGCGTGGATTTTTTAAAGAGGGCCACTGTACGAGAGTATACAAAATCCTATCTATATAAAGAAGAGCGTAACTGTTTTATAGATACACACTTGCTGCATAAAATGCTTCTGTTGTTGTTTTTTGCATTCTTTTCATTTCGGTGTGTTTTGAAAATGTTTTTCATACCAAATTTGAAACTGAAACGGAAGCTGCGGTGGTGTTTTTCTCAGTTGATTTTCGATTTACGATTTTACGGTAACATTACAGATTCTCGCTGAGGTTTTTAACATGTCACTGTTGTTAACTGAGAAATACAAATGTAGAGAGTGAACGAGAGAGAAGTTTGTATATACAATGTAAAATGTTTACTGTTATCGCTTTATTTCAATTAGCTATAGATTTGTCATCATTTGAAACAAATGTGATATGTTTTAAATAATGATATTTTTTTCGGGTGCTAATGACGGATTCGTTCGCTTCGATAACAAACTATGTAGATATAATCTCAATGACATTTCAATAGACAGTATTGTCTCCAGACAATTATTACGGATTAACAATTAGTTCATTAAGCCATTGACGGTTCTAAACTTGCTCTTTAAAGAGAAGGTATGGATTTCAATAGCTTCTTAAACTGATAGTGACTGGAGATGAGAAATGGATTACATAAGATAACCCTGTGCGAAAACCTTCATCTTCAAAGAGCGGTGAAGCACCTTCACGGTTGCCAAACTAGGACTAACGGCCAGGAAGGTTCTGCTATGCATTTGGTGGGACTGGAAGGGGATTATTTATTAAGAGTTGCTTCCATATAGCCAAACGCTAAATTCTGATCTCTACTGTCAACAACTGGACCGTTTAAAGAAATTGACCATAAATAGCCAGAATTGGCCAACAGTTGAGGTGTCGTGTTCCATCAGGGCAACGCTAGAAGAGGATTGTGAAAATCGACTACTAGAGTTTTTTTTTTGTTTTTGCAAATAGAGAGTAGGGTTTCTATGAGAGAGACATTATAAAGTTTACTTTAAAATGGCAACAAATCATGCAATAAAACGGTGGAAATTTGGCACAAATCGGACATTCCGAAGCATGTTAAATACAGTCATATAGTTTATATAAAAATAATGGATTTATTTTTCCCCAACCAATTATTTGTAAAAAAAACTGAAGTATGTTAAATACCGACTCAGCCTAACAAAGAATTTCTATCGAAAATCTGAATTGTTTTTGGCAAATAAAAAATATTGTTAAGTTCGGCAAGGTTCATATTTTCATACTATCCACCCTAAATGCACATTCAATATGCCTACAATCTATCGGAGGTTTTATATGAGTGCTAGGACAAGGTAATTTGCAGCCAGAAAAAACACGAATTATCAAAGTACAGAATCTGAGGTTAGAAAGTTGGTCCGTCTGTCTCGCCGACTAGTGGGCACGATATCTATCGAAGGGAGTAACCGATTGCATTCAAACTTTCCACATCGTAATATTTCTTCCAAACATAGTTCAAGTTCGAAGATGTGGATTATCGGACCAACCTCTTCTTGTAGCTACTCCACAAAATGGTCAAAATGGTGATGAAATTAATTTTATAATTTAATTTTACCCTACACAGCTATGCTGTCAGGGTATTCTAGCTTTGTGCAGCCCCAAGAGTTTGTATCGCCGCAAAATATTGGTCCTAGACCCACCTGTAAATATACCGATCGTCATATCTTGACTAGCTGAGTCGATCTAGACATTTGTGTTCGTCCGTCCGTCTGTCCATTATAATTTGTAAACACGATACAGACCACAATATTCCACGAAATTTTGCATCTAGGGTGTGTTCAGGCCAATGAAGACCCCTATTGTTTTTATTAAAGATCTGTTAATATTTAGGGGATGAAATGAACTAAAAACTTTATTTTTGGGCCAAAGAATAAGCATGATTGTTTTGATAAAGATCGGTCAATATTAAGCGGGTCAAATGGACCCTGACTTTTGTGTGAAAAATGACAAAATTTGTATTCTATAGGGTATGTATTTACTCCTGAAGGTCACAGACCCGAGAAGTTGATAGTCTATCCAAGAGGAGTGGATGGTATTTAAATTGATACCAATTATATTGTCGTATGTACTCGGATGTGAGAGTTACACTTAAACAATTACAGCTGCTTACGTATTCGGATACGCTTTAAAATTTTCAAAGAGGATCCAGTTATGATCAAGGAAAATGTCTAATATTTTCCGTGATTATCACATAAACAATTTGGGATGAAGTGGACCGAAAAGTTATTTTTTGTGTTTTTTTCGAGACGATCTATGGGCCACAAGCCGCACATCACAACACAACCCACGGTGAAGGGAATCTGGTCAAGTAATTAGAAGGGATGTACTGAATATTGGGAATATTCAGAAAATATGTCATTGCTGTTGATCTCTAATCGGCCAAGGGGGTTCAAATAAAGTTAGAGTACCGTGGTAGTTGTGTAGGGTATCGCATGGTCGGCCCGTTTCTATTGAGGGATAATAGGCTGCTCTTTAGAGAAGTATAAATTATACTATGTAACGCAATTTTGAAGGTTAGAAATTTTATTTAAGTTGGTTCCTCAGAGACAAACCACAGCGGGAATAAGAATCCCCAAATATTTGATCCGAGAATCGTTAATTTGTGCACTTAAAATAAGTTTCCATAAATTAACTCACAGAGATTTCTATTGATGAACTCAATGGTAGGATATTATTTTTGATTTGAATTTCAACGTATGTTGTATAAAGTTAAAATGTAAAATGAAACCTTAAAAAATTTCGCATTCAAACTCTTCACTAAATTTCATTCTAAGGAAACTATAAAATGTTGAGATGGGAATTCAATAATTTTTTTAAGTCTAAATGTTTTAATCTAAATATCTTCACAGAGTTTCATATATAAAAAAATCCGGCTCATCATTATCACGTTTAATAGTGCTTGTTTATTTCTTTAAACAACAAAAAATTGTCGCACATTTCTCCATAGCTACCAACTGGCAAACACGCACATACACACTCCCACATAGTAACGCTATTAGTCTTACGTATTTACACTGTAAATTATAGCATTTCAACACCACCCCAAAGGTGGTGTATTGATTTATGTGGTTCTACCTTCCGCATGAACACACACATCCTGATTTAAGTCTCCCTTGTGACTAGACACTTAATTTTATGATTTCTTTGCTTGGAGTTTTATAAAAAAATACAAGGATTCCCTACTCCAAGCATGTACATAACGAGGAGCGATGATTCAGTGGTATTTATTTTCTATGTGGCTTTTTTGAATTAAGGATTATGATAGAAAACCATATTATGAAGACCCAGTTACCTTGACATGCATTTGTTGGCATTATAACGTGGTTCGTGGTATAATTAAAATTTTTGAATAAATATTCTGCCATGAACAACCCGCAAAATCAAAATTAGACTCATAAGTGGTGTAGGGCATAGAAAAATCAATAATTGTTCGAAAAGATTCCATGAAAAATCAGTTAGCTGTGTGCTATTCCGTAAATGGCTGATTTAATTGCCGCAAACAAAGATTTAAAGTTAATCGGTTGAAAGGGTTAGTTGGTTGGTTGTGCACGAGAACGCAGGTTAGCTGGCAGACATGAATGGCGGATACAAATTACGTATAAGTAATAAATAATAATAGTAAATATAGCTCATACGTTATACAGGACCAATAAGTTTCAATAATGGAAGTGTATTAATGCTTATTCTATAGAGAAGATAAAGGACTCTGTAAAAGAAGAAGACCCACTAATCGAAAGAATATAATATTTTTATATTCAGAAGATGAAGTATTTAAAAAAAGAAGCCTTAAATGAATCAGACGTTTTTAGTCTATTGAATAGGAGGTTCTTTCCTCTCTGTCTACAGAAGGGATGAACCTTTTGTACATAGAAAATCAAGGAATATATTATTATTTATTTATATTCTAAAAATAATAAGGCCTCTGTCCATCTAGAGAATAGGAAAGCCACTTCTGTCTATGAGGCCTTTTATGCAAATGGATGATGAAGGTATATAAAACGATGGAAGGTCCTTTCTATATATATATATATATAAATTAGGCTGCTTCACTTGTATAGAAGAGGAATATTATTTTCCCTATAGAGTATTTTCCCTATAAGAGAAAATAAATACGCCCAAGAATACAAATTTTATAATTTTTCACACAAAAGTCAGGGTCCATTTGAACCGCTAAATATTCCGCTTCTCCATGTAAAAATTCGCGAACTTAGGGCCATAATTGCGGTCTCTGGAGCGACCAGAAAATCAGACAAAAATAAAGTTTTTGGTCCACTTCATCCCCTAAATATTAAACGATCTTTATCAAAACCAATAGGAGTCTTCATTGGGCAGAACCCATCCTACATGCAAAATTTCATGACGATTGATCCATAACTGTGGCCTGTATCGTGTTTACAAATTATAATGGACGGACACACATGTCTAGATCGACTCAGCTAGTCGAGATATGACGATCGGTATACTTAAAGGTGGGCATAGGACCAATATATTTAAATAGTTGTGTAGGGTATAAAAAACAATCTACCCCTATTTGTAGCCTCCAGAAATATTTCTTTAAAAAATCCACGCCTATTTGAAGCCTCCACAAAATATTTCTCTAAAAAATCCACCCCTATTTGTAGCCTCCAGAAATATTTCTTTAAAAAATCCACGCCTATTTGAAGCCTCCACAAAATATTTCTCTAAAAAATCCACCCCTATTTGTAGTCTCCAGAAATATTTCTTTAAAAAATCCACGCCTATTTGAAGCCTCCACAAAATATTTCTCTAAAAAATCCACCCCTATTTGTAGCCTCCAGAAATATTTCTCTAAAAAATCCACGCCTATTTAAAGACTCCACAAAAAAAATCCACGCCTATTTGTAGCCCCCAAAAATATTTCTTTAAAAAAACCACGCCTATTGTAAGGCTTCGAAAAATATTTATTTAAAAAATCCACGACAATAGGCGTGAATTTTTTAAGGCCTCCAAAAAATATTATTCTTCAAAAAATCCGCGCCTATTGTAAGGCATCCAAAAATGTTCTTCTTTAAAAAATCCACGCCTATTGTAAGGCCTCCAAAAAAATGTTCTTCTTTTAAAAATCAACGCCTATTGTAAGGACTCCAAAAAATTTCCTTCTTTAAAAAATCCCTATTGTAAGGCCTCGAAGAATATTCTTTTAAAAATCCACGCCTAATGTAAGTCTTCCAAAAAATATTCTTCTTTAAAAAATCCACGCCTATTGTAAGGCCTCGAAGAATATTCTTTTAAAAATCCACGCCTATTGTAAGGCCTCGAAGAATATTCTTTTAAAAATCCACGCCTAATGTAAGTCTTCCAAAAAATATTCTTCTTTAAAAAATCCACGCCTATAGTAAGGCCTCCAAAAAAATGTTCTTCTTTAAAAAATCCACGTCTATTGTAAGGCATCCAAAAATGTTCATCTTTAAAAAATCCACGCCTATTGTAAGGCCTCAAAAAAATGCTCTTCTTTAAAAAATCCACGCCTATTGTAAGGCCTCCAAAAAAATGTTCTTCTTTAAAAAATCCACGCCTATTGTAAGACATCCAAAAATGTTCATCTTTAAAAAATCCACGCCTATTGTAAGGCCTCCAAAAAAATGCTCTTCTTTAAAAAATCCACGCCTATTGTAAGCCCTCCAAAAAAATATTCTTTTAAAAATCCACGTCTATTGTTAGCCCTCCAAAAATATTCTTCTTTTAAAAATCCACGCCTATTGTTGGTTCTTAATGAATATTCGTTTAAAAAATCCTCCAAAAATTAGAAGTTAATTAATTTCATAGGCCTTTTCATCAAATAAAGCAAAGTTTACATCGCTTTTGACCTTATTTTTTTTAAAAAAAGTAAATAAATGATTTTTTCTCTTTCCCCACTTCACCACTTCACTGCCTAAGTAAAAGAAATTTTTTTCTTTAGAAATAAAATAAATTCTAAAGAAATTATTTTCTAATGAATCGCACCCGAAATTGAAATGGCCTTATTGTGTAAAAGGTTGTTTTTTTATGTCGAATTCAAAGGTAATTGGTTTCGCCGAGGTCATATCTTACACTACTGGCAGCGAGAGTTGAAAGGGCATTTTTTTGGAAATTACTTTAATCTGTGACGTGGATTTTTTATTTGATTCTCTAGAGTGGTGTAATTTTTTATGGGCCTACTTTTAATATGAATTATTTTGTGTCAGTCTCCCAAAATAACATTTTAATTAAATACCTAATTGGTGATTCTTAAAGGCAATCTATTTTTGAAATCCTCAGCCATGTTAGCAAAATAATTCATCTATTTGGACACTGTCGAGACTGTCTACGAATCTCCCCCCTTAACCATTCAAAAATGCATAGAAATTACTGAGACATGTGACAGAGTCGTTAACCTTTACATACCTGCAGACTATAAGCGTGGTGTATTTTTTCTTCGATTTTCTTGTAAACAAGTTTACTTTCTAGTGCCAAGATAAATAACCTACACCATCTGCCTATGCAGGTGTTGTTCATTTGAAAAACAAAAATTTGTTATTATTTTTTCAGACAACTTTGACGTATGAGTGTTATTATGATATGAGAATAATCATACGCAAGAGGATTCTGATTTCAAAATATAAAAAGCGAGTTTTTTTTTAATTTTGAAGGCCTTCCAAATATGCGTGGATTTTTTAAAGAAGAATATTTTTGGAGGCCTTCCAAATAGGAGTGGGTTTTTAAAGGAATTTTTTAGAGGCCTTACAATAGGCGTGGATTTTTTAAATGAATATTTTTCGAGGCCTTACAATAGGCGTAGATTTTTAAATGATTTTTTTAGAGGCCTTACAATAGGCGTGGATTTTTTAAATGAATATTTTTCGAGGGCATCCAAATAGGAGTGGATTTATTTAAATAAATATTTTTGAAGGCCTTCCACATAGGCGAGGATTTTTTAAAGGAATTTTTTAGAGGCCTTCCACATAGGCGAGGATTTTTTAAAGGAATTTTTTAGAGGCCTTCCACATAGGCGAGGATTTTTTAAAGAAATTTTTTAGAGGCCTTACAATATTTAAATGAATTTTTTAGAGGCCTTCCAAATAGGCGTGGATTTTTTAAAGGAATTTTTTTAGAGGCCTTCCAAATAGGCGTGAATTTTTTAAAGGAAGTTTGTAGAGGCCTTACAATAGGCGTGGATTTTTTAAAGGAATTTTTTACAGGCCTTACAATAGGCGTGGATTTTTTAAAGAAATTTTTTAGAGGCCTTACAATAGGCGTGGATTTTTTAAAGGATTTTTTTGAGAGGCCTTCCAAATAGGGGTGGATTTTTAAAGGAATTTTTTGAGAGGCCTTCCAAATAGGCGTGGATTTTTTAAAGGAATTTTTTAGAGTCCTTACAATAGGCGTGGATTTTTTAAAGGAATTTTTTGAGAGGCCTTCCAAATAGGGGTGGATTTTTAAAGGAATTTTTTGAGAGGCCTTCCAAATAGGGGTGGATTTTTTAAAGGAATTTTTTAGAGGCCTTCCAAATAGGCGTGGATTTTTTAAAAGAATTTCTTAGAGGCCTTACAATAGGCGTGAAGCTTTTAAAGGAATTTTTTAGAGGCCTTACAATAGGCGTGGATTTTTTAAAGGAATTTTTTAGAGGCCTTCCAAATAAGCGTGGATTTTTTAAAGGAATTTTTTAGAGGCCTTCCAAATAGGCGTGGATTTTTTAGAGGCCTTACAATAGGCGTGGAGCTTTTAAAGGAATTTTTTAGAGGCCTTACAATAGGCCTGGATCTTTTAAAGGAATTTTTTAGAGGCCTTACAATAGGCGTGGATTTTTTAAAGGAATATTTTTCGAGGCCTTACAATAGGCGTGGATTTTTTAAAGGAATTTTTTAGAGGCCTTACAATAGGCGTGGATTTTTTAAAGGAATATTTTTCGAGGCCTTACAATAGGCGTGGATTTTTTAAAGGAATTTTGTAGAGTCCTTACAATAGGCGTGGATTTTTTAAAGGAATTTTTTAGAGGCCTTACAATAGGCGTGGATTTTTTAAAGGAATTTTTTGAGAGGCCTTCCAAATAGGGGTGGATTTTTTAAAGGAATTTTTTGAGAGGCCTTACAATAGGAGTGGATTTTTTAAAGGAATTTTTTGAGAGGCCTTCCAAATAGGGGTAGATTTTTTAAAGGAATTTTTTGAGAGGCCTTCCAAATAGGGGTGGATTTTTAAAGGAATTTTTTGAGAGGCCTTCCAAATAGGGGTACATTTTTTAAAGGAATTTTTTAGAGGCCTTCCAAATAGGCGTGGATTTTTTAAAGGAATTTTTTAGAGGCCTTACAATAGGCGTGGATTTTTTAAAGGAATTTTTTAGAGGCCTTACAATAGGCGTGGATTTTTTAAAGGAATTTTTTAGAGGCCTTACAATATGCGTGGATTTTTTAAAGGAATATTTTTCGAGGCCTTCCAAACAGGCGTGGATTTTTTAAAGGAATATTTTTCGAGGCCTTACAATAGGCGTGGATTTTTTAAAGGAATTTTTAGAGGCCTTACAATAGGCGTGGATTTTTTAAAGAAGAATATTTTTGGAGGCCTTCCAAATAGGCGTGGATTTTTTAAAGAAGAATATTTTTGGAGGCCTTCCAAATAGGCGTGGATTTTTTAAAGAAGAATATTTTTGGAGGCCTTCCAAATAGGCGTGGATTTTTTAAATTAATATTTTTGGAGGCCTTCCAAATAGGCGTGGATTTTTTAAAGAAGAATATTTTTGGAGGCCTTCCAAATAGGCGTGGATTTTTTAAATTAATATTTTTGGAGGCCTTCCAAATAGGCGTGGATTTTTTAAAGAAGAATATTTTTGGAGGCCTTCCAAATAGGCGTGGATTTTTTAAATTAATATTTTTGGAGGCCTTCCAAATAGGCGTGGATTTTTTAAAGAAGAATATTTTTGGAGGCCTTCCATGTACCCTTCCCCTTGTAATATTCTTCATTATACCCTTCACCACACTGTGGTATAGGGTATTATGTCTCTGTGCATACGTTTGTAACAGGCAAAAAGAAACGAGATAGACACATTGTTCCATTTAAGAATATGCATAGAATCACTTTCTGAGTCGATTTACGCATGTCCGTCTGTCCGTCCGTGTATTTTTGTGAACCAAGTACAGATCGCATTTATGATCCGATTTGGATGAAATTTGGCATAGGTCACTTATTTGGCCCAAGGACGAACTCTATTGAAATTGGAAAAAATCGGTTCAGATTTAGATATAGCTCCCATATATATTTTCGTCCGATTTAATGGAAATTGTCCATCAAAGTCCCTATATATCTTTCGATTTGCACGAAATTTGGCACAACGTAATGAATTAGGTCTACAATGATGCGTGTTAAGTTTCCTGAAAATCGGTTCAGATTTAGATATAGCTCCCATATATATTTTCGTCCGATTTAATGTGAATGGTGCATCAAAGTCCCTATATATCTCTCTATTTGCACGAAATTTGGCACAGCGTAATAAATTAGGTCTATAATGATGTGTGTTAAGTTTCCTGAAAATCGGTTCCGATTTAGATATAGCTCCCAAATATATTTTCGTCCGATTTAATGTAAATGGTCCATCAAAATCCCTATATATCTTTCGATTTGTACGAAATTTGGCACAGACTAATGTATTAGGTCTAGAATGATGTGTGTTAAGTTTCCTGAAAATCGGTTCAGATATAGATATTGCTCCCATATATATTTTCGTCCGATTTAATGTAAATGATCCACCAATGTTCCTAAATATCTTTCGATTTGAATGAAATTTGGCACAGCGTAATGAATTAGGATTAAAAAGATGTGTGTTAAGTTTTCTGAAATCGGTTCAGATTTAGATATAGCTTCTATATCTGACAAAATTAAGAATTTCGTATCGGTTGCAGTATGACATGTTTATGGATCCAATTTAATTTTACTGGTCCTTTAAAATTGCGACGTCTGTTAGAATTCATCTGTTGAATATACCCAATGTGATGAAGGGTATCATATAGTCGGCCCCGTCCGACTTTATTGCTTTCCTTACTGGTTTTTCTTTGTTATTAATAAATTAAATCCTGCCTAACTCGAGTAAGTACTTCGGGTTTCTTTTTCAAACAATCAAAGTCTATGTGAAAAATCTAATTATTTTACAGAAATTGGCTAGACATATAACATACATGCATGTGTATCTTTGTGTGTGTAAGCCATTAACAAATAAAACGTTTAAAATTGGCAATTGGCCTTACTATAGCACGTGGTTTATACATTGCCCATCCTTTGTCAGCATTTTCGTTTTTAATTTGTGCTTTAAATTAAATTCAGTTCATTGTCCTTGATAATTGTCCTTTTTTCTCGATTATCTCAAATATGTAGCACACATGAGTCAAGGATTTTGTTGGTCCTTCTCTTAATCACCATCCTCATCTACTTTATATTCATGATATGTTGTTGTATTGTCGACTCAGAGAAAGAGCAGAAAAAGTAATTGACCTCAGTGACAAAAAAAACACAGAATACCAAACAAGAGCTCAGAAAAATTTTCACATGCAAAATACAAAGGATTTTAATTTGTCGTCCATCCTCTTGCCACCAGGACTTTTTCATGCGATTTACATTATCTGAAGTCATTTTCAGCGAAACGAGTTTTACCCACACATCCTTCTTCGATTACAATTGACTTTTTGTTGTCTTTGTTCGTTTTTTTTTTATTTTGGCATGTTAACGAATTCATGACCTTTTGCCATTTGGTTGTGGCGGAGTATGTGTGTTGCTGATGATGATGACTTACATACACGTGTCATATCCTCAAATATCACTTCAGCCGAAATCGAACAAGGAATTTTACTTAAATTAAGGAACTTTTTTACATACATGTATAAAGAAAATTAAGGCAAGTCATTGTGATGGATGGCAATGGAATAAGGACATCAAAATAATGATTGACAATTTTCATCGAAGGACCCAGGAATATTTTTTTCAAGAACCAAGGCCAAATGTAGATTTTTCCAAGAATATTTTTTCCAAGACCATCCAAGAACTAGACTTTTTAAAGAATATATTTTCAAGGACTATCCAAGGCGTGGATTTTTTAAAGAATATTTTTTCAAGAGTCCTACCAAGGCGTGGATTTTTTAAAGAATATTTTTTTCAAGGGTCCTACCAAGGCGTGGATTTCTTAATGAATATTTTTTTCAAGGGTCCTAACAAGGCGTGGATTTTTTAAAGAATATTTTTTTCAAGGGTCCTACCAAGGCGTGGATTTCTTAAAGAATATTTTTTTAGGGTCCATCTAAGGCGTGGATTTCTTAAAGAATATTTTTTTAGGGTCCATCTAAGGCGTGGATTTTTTAAGGAATATTTTTTCAAGGATCGTACCAAGGCGTGGATTTTTTAAAGATTTTTTTTTCAAGGGTCCTACCAAGGCGTGGATTTCTTAAAGAATATTTTTTTAGGGTCCATCTAAGGCGTGAATTTCTTAGAGAATTTTTTTAGGGTCCGTCTAAGGCGTGGATTTTTTAAAGAATATTTTTTCAAGGGTCTGTTTAAGGCGTGGATTTTTTAAAGAATATTTTTTCAAGGGTCTAACCAAGGCGTGGATTTTTTAAAGAATATTTTTTCAAGGGTCTAACCAAGGCGTGGATTTTTTAAAGAATATTTTTTCAAGGGTCTAACCAAGGCGTGGATTTTTTAAAGAATATTTTTTCAAGGGTCTAACCAAGGCGTGGATTTTTTAAAGAATATTTTTTCAAGGGTCTAACCAAGGCGTGGATTTTTTAAAGAATATTTTTTCAAGGGTCTAACCAAGGCGTGGATTTTTTAAAGAATATTTTTTCAAGGGTCTAACCAAGGCGTGGATTTTTTAAAAAATATTTTTTCAAAGTCTAACCAAGGCGTGGATTATTTAAAGAATATTTTTTCAAGGGTCTAACCAAGGCGTGGATTTTTTAAAGAATATTTTTTCAAGGGTCTAACCAAGGCGTGGATTTTTTAAAGAATATTTTTTAAGGGTCCTGCCAAGGCGTGGATTTATTAAAGAATATTTTTTTAAGGGTCCTACCAAGGCGTGGATTTATTAAAGAATATTTTTTTAAGGGTCTAATCTAGGCGTGCATTTTTTAAGAATATTTTTTCAAGGGTCTAATCAAGGCGTGGATTTTTTAAAGAATATTTTTTCAAGGGTCGTACCAAGGCGTGGATTTTTTAAAGAATATTTTTTCAAGGGTCGTACCAAGGCGTGGATTTTTTTTAAGAATATTTTTTCAAGGGTCGTACCAAGGCGTGGATTTTTTAAAGAATATTTTTTCAAGGGTCGTACCAAGGCGTGGATTTTTTAAAGAATATTTTTTCAAGGGTCGTACCAAGGCGTGGATTTTTTAAAGAATATTTTTTAAGGGTCCATGTAAGGCGTGGATTTTTTAAAGAATATATTTTAAGGGTCCATAAAAGGCGTGGATTTTTTAAAGAATATTTTTTAAGGGTCCATATAAGGCGTGGATTTTTTAAAGAATATTTTTAAGGGTCCATATAAGGCGTGGATTTTTATAAGAATATTTTTTAAGGGTCCATATAAGGCGTGGATTTTTTAAAGAATATTTTTTAAGGGTCCCATCCACACAAGGCGTGGATTTTTTAAAGAATATTTTTTAAGGGTCCCATCCACACAAGGCGTGGATTTTTTAAAGAATATTTTTTAAGGGTCCATATAAGGCGTGGATTTTTATAAGAATATTTTTTAAGGGTCCATATAAGGCGTGGATTTTTTTAAAGAATATTTTTTAAGGGTCCATATAAGGCGTGGATTTTTTTAAAGAATATTTTTTAAGGGTCCATAGAAGGCGTGGATTTTTTTAGGGAATATTTTTTAAAGCTTGGATTTTTTAAAAAGGACCCCTAGAACCATATGCGTTGATTTTTAAAGAGTATATTTCAAGGATCCCTAATGTCATAAGCGTCGATTTATCAAAAAGAATTTTTAGTAGAAGAGAAGATAACCAGAAAGTCTCCATATTAGAGTCAGGTGCATCCTTGTTAAAAAACATCGGAATTTCTTCTCCTTAAAAACAAGAAGGCCCTGATCTTATTGAAGATAAGAGGGACTTCTTCGTATAACCTTCTTATAAAAAAGCTGCAGGCCTTTTTATATAAAATTTTTATAGGACTTCTAATAGAAAATCTTCCATTGGGTATTACTTCTGTGAATGTTTTAAATATCTGCTACCATTTTGTTGGCTCTTATCTTTTTGCCTAATCTTAAAGATTTGTCAACATGCTCTTCACCTCCACCTTCGTCAATAGACAAGAGGTGTTTTACTTGTTTTTTTTTTCGACTGTTCTACAAGTACCTCACGATTCATGTTGGTGTAATTTTTTTCTTTTTTTGCCATTTATAATTTTGTTTCGCTTCAACTTAATATGGTCGTTGTTGTTGTTGTTGTTTTTTTATGTTTCACTTAAATAAATTATTTCAAGTGTTTTACATACATCTTTTTTTTTTTTTTTTTTTTTTTGCCTAAGCTCTTCTTGGCTTATTGCCATGTTGGTTAATGTTGCTGAAGACGTCTTCAACGATTATGTGGATGTGAGAGTGTGCGGTATCTATAGGATCTCAAGAGGGTGGAGGAGGAGGTGAAGGTTCCACGATTTGATGGAACATTAAATATTCATGTTGTGTGTGTGTGCGATTGAGTGAGTGTGTGTTTTTGCACGTCTATGTGTGCGTGTGTGTGTGGGAGTGTAATTTAGACAAATTTAATAGCGGTTGGGTTTTTTTCTTTTAAAAAATTTATTTATTTAAGTTCTACATTTGAATAAATTTCAAAAAGGTATTTGAACTTTGAACTTGTGTTTTTTTTTTTTTTTTTTGGTTGGGAACAATTAAATATTGGTTGACAAGGTTGTCGTTGTTGTTTAGTTGGGATGTAAATATTGGTCATATAAAGAGAAAACTTATGCTAGAAGACTATTGGAGTATTAGCCTAAAATAGCTGTAGATGAATGTCCATCATCGAGGTCTTTAAAATTTTGGAAGAAATTTAAATAGAGTTATTGGAACTAATTTGATATTCAAATCTGATACATGGCAAATGGCCTATACAAAGGTCCAATACATGATAAATTTAAAATAAAAACCCATAGATCGATTATAGGTAGTTGGGATAGAATTGTAGAATTTCACACAAAGTCTTGGTCTATTTGACCCCCTGTAAATTGCCGATTATAATTGTGACTTCTAGAGCAGATATATGTGTCGTCTTTACGCAGAACCGAACGTACATTCAAAATTTCGTAAAGATTGGTCCCTGACTGGGGTCTGCAGTTCGATAATAAATTTTAATGGATAGACAAGCGGATACTTATAACTAGATTGATTCAACTAATGGAGATATGACGATCGGTATAATAAAAACTGGGTCTAGTACCCATATTTCGTGACATTACAAACTCTTGAGGCCATACCCTCAGAACATAGGAGGTTAGGTAATAGCAGCAACTAAATTTAAAATATTTAATGCATTCCTGTCATTTTTCATACACATATAAACACAGCTATTAACAGTTCAGTGCACACAGCCACACACTTGACTTTTAAGGAGAACTTTTTAACTTCCGACACATTGATGTTGGAATTTTCAGTAAACATGTGGTTGGTTATGCTTCGTTGCGTACATAATAAGAAGTTATGAGGTCATGACACTTTCCGTAAAATATGGAGAGATCGAAAGGAAGGCGTAAAGAATATATTTTTCAAGTACTCAAAACAGGCGAGGATTTTTATAGAATACTAGCAGACCAGGCAAACGTTGTTTTGTCCTATCAGAATTGCATAAATTTAGCACCCAATCTCCAATGGGGCAAAACGCAAAGAAACTATATAGCGCGCCATCTGTGGGACGAACTTCAAATTAGACAGAAACACTCCTCACGCCCCATAGAGCAAATACATAAAATTTGGTCAAAATCGGTGCAGTAGTTCTTGAGTTACGTTGCAAAAACACAAAAAATAAATATTGCGCCATCTGTCGGATGAACTTCAAACTACACAGAAACACTCCTCACGCCCCATAGTGCCTGTACATACAATTTGGTCAAAATCGGTGCTGTAGTTTTTGAGTTTAGCGATCACGAACATACGCGTAATTTTTATATATATATAGAGATATAGAGATTTTGTCAAGGGTCTAATCAAGGCGTGGATTTTTTAAAGAATATTTTTTCAAGGGTCTGTTTAAGGCGTGGATTTATTAAAGAATGTTTTCTAAGGGCGTTTAAGGCGTGGATTTATTAAAGAATATTTTTCAAAGGGTCTAACCAAGGCGTGGATTTATTAAAGAATATTTTTCAAAGGGTCTAACCAAGGCGTGGATTTATTAAAGAATATTTTTTCAAGGGTCTAACCAAGGCGTGGATTTATTAAAGAATATTTTTTCAAGGGTCTAACCAAGGCGTGGATTTATTAAAGAATATTTTTTCAAGGGTCTAACCAAGGCGTGGATTTATTAAAGAATATTTTTTCAAGGGTCTAACCAAGGCGTGGATTTTTTAAAGAATATTTTTTTCAAGGGTCCTACCAAGGCGTGGATTTATTAAAGAAAAATTTTCAAGGGTCCTACCAAGGCGTGGATTTTTTAAAGAATATTTTTTCAAGGGTCATACCAAGGCGTGGATTTATTAAAGAATATTTTTTCAAGGGTCTAACCAAGGCGTGGATTTATTAAAGAATATTTTTTCAAGGGTCTAACCAAGGCGTGGATTTATTAAAGAATATTTTTTCAACCAAGGAGTGGATTTATTAAAGGGATATTTTTAAGGACCCCTACAAGGCGTGGATTTATTAAAGAATATTTTTTCAAGGGTCTAACCAAGGCGTGGATTTATTAAAGAATATTTTTTCAAGGGTCTAACCAAGGCGTGGATTTATTAAAGAATATTTTTTCAAGGGTCTAACCAAGGCGTGGATTTATTAAAGAATATTTTTTCAAGGGTCTAACCAAGGCGTGGATTTATTAAAGAATATTTTTTCAAGGGTCTAACCAAGGCGTGGATTTATTAAAGAATATTTTTTCAAGGGTCTAACCAAGGCGTGGATTTATTAAAGAATATTTTTTCAAGGGTCTAACCAAGGCGTGGATTTATTAAAGAATATTTTTTCAAGGGTCTAACCAAGGCGTGGATTTATTAAAGAATATTTTTTCAAGGGTCTAACCAA
>NW_026877880.1:0-23328 GCF_032173495.1 Musca vetustissima | reverse complement strand
CCTACACACCAACAACAACCCACACTCAAAATTCCAAGCTTCTAGCTTCTGCCGTTTCGTCTGGGCGATGATCTGTCAGTCACTCAGTCACTCACTCAGATACTTGAAATGAAAATATAGGGAACATACCAAACAGAGAACCTATACCGATAATTCTACAAACTGGTTTATTTAAACCACCAAATACAAATTTCAGCAATTTTTAATGAAATCCTCAAAGCGTGGACTGATACTAATAACAGTTAGATTAAATAGTGTAGGAATTTGCGAATTCAGTTTAAAACGCGCCTAAAACCCCCCAAAATACTGTAAATAAGGGGTCCCGTTATATGGGTACTACAAGAAAAAGTGGACCGATATTTATAATTTGTAGTAGATACATTTGGTACCCACAAAGAACCCGGTTGAAAAACGCGCTCAAGAACTCCAAAATACCCAAAATTGGGGGTGCCCTTATATGGGGGCTACCCGAAAAGATGGACCTATATTTATATTTTTTTGTGGAGAAATTTGGTACCCAATAAGAACCTATTGTACCAAATTACAGCGAATTCAGTTTAAAAACGCGCTTAAAACCCCCAAAATACTGTAAATTTTCGGATACCGTTATATGGGGGCTATCCGAAAAAGGAACCTATATTTATAATTTTCAGTGAATACATTTGGTACCCAAAAAGAACCCAATGTACCCAATTTCAGCGAATTTGATTGAAAAGCCCGCTCAAGAACCCCAAAATATCGAAAAATGGGCGGTACCCTTATATGGGGGCTATCCGAAGAAATGGAATTATATTCATAATTTGTGAAGAACACACAGTACTAAATTACAGCCAATTCGGTGGAAAAATCAAATCAGAGACCAAAACCCGGATGCAATTTTTATAACCGTAAACTTTATATGCCTAGAAGCATTCGATACCTGACTGAATTAACGCATTCCTTCGACCAAACATCCTTCTCCTTACCAGTCCAATAATATCGTCTACCAATCAGTCGACGAGTAGCTCTAACAACTGGAGGGAACCAAATTGAAGTTTATCAACCAGTAAGGAAAGTAGTAAAGTCGGACGGGGCTGACCATATGATACCCTTCACCACTATGCGTATATTAAACAGATGCATCCCAACAGACGTGGCATTTTAGAAGGACCATTAACAAGAAATTGGATGCATTTTGTAGGGTTTGCAAGAAAATGCTGAATACTGTCATGAATCGCGAGTAACTCACAGACAAATGAAGTGTAGTTTACTTCTGTGTCGGACAATTTTCTAGAATAAACTGCTAAGGACTCTGCCATTTCACCACGCATCTGTCGTAATACACCTCCTATCGTAATGCATGATTCATCAACTGTCAATGTTAATATTGATATACCATCAAAATGACTCAATATAATACGAGATACAAAGGCTGTCTTAATATCATCGAAAGCTTTCCCAGTCCTATCATTTTTCGTCTGATGGTCTAATTTCGGCCTCTTCCGAAATGTTATGCCCTAGAAAATCCACATTTGTTGCACTTTCCACCGAATATGTACTTTCCTGGTTTAATGTTCAATCCATACTACTGTATCCTCGAAAATTCAATGCTCAAGCGCTGTAAATGCTCCTTTTCATTTTCACTAAAAATTAATGAATCGTCAATATAGACGAATATAAAGTCTATTCCTCTTAATACATCACTTATGAACCGCTGAAAAGTTACGAGTTCCTCAACGCAAACGGTATTCTAATAAATACAAACATCACGAACGGCGAAATAATCGCGGTATTGTGTATATCCTCTTGTGTCATAGGAATCTGTGGATCCAACTTCGAAAATATCCGTATTTCCTTCATGTTCATGTTTAAGTCATGCATGTGTGGTATGATATACCTACCTAAAAAAATCTAAAATCTCCACAAAATCACCAATCATCTGGATCCTTCTCGGGGAAGGCCTGCAAATACCACATCTGACTAGATAATTAAGCTCTACCAACATTATATATCACAGGATCGGACAATGGTTCATTAGTGACTATCCTATATACAGACGAATGTTTAACTGGTTTAATATAATCAGGCTCGATGTGTTTATATTCGCCAAAGTGATAAATTATGTTTTCGGTCCACTTTATCCTAAAATTATTAACAGATCTAGTGTGGTAATGGGCTAATAAATAAAACATGAATACGTAAGCACCTGCAAATATGTAAGTACAATTTCCTAATCCGAGTACATACAACAATATAATTGGTATCAATTTAAAGGTCAACCACTCGTCTTGGATATATTATCAACTTGTCGGGTCTATATCTTTCAGGAGCAAGTATATACGCCCAAGAATAAACAATTCGTAATTTTTCACACAAAAGTCAGGGTTCATTTGACCTGCTAAATATTGACCGATGTTTATCAAAACAGGCAAGCTTTTTCTTTGGTCTGATCCCCATCTCCTTGTAAAAATTCGCGATGTTTGGGCCATAATTGCGACCAGAACATCAGACAAAAATAAAGTTGTTTGTCCATTTCACCCTTTAAATATTAACCGATCTCTACCAAAAACAATATGGGTCTTCATTGGCCAGAACCCATCCTACATATAAAAATTTCGTGATAAATTGTAACGTGTTTACAATTTATAATGGACAGACGGACGGACACATGTCTAGATCGACTCAGCTAGTCGAGATATGACGATCGGTTTACTAGCACCAATATTTACAAACTCTTGGGGCTGCACAAAACTATAATAACCTGACAACATAGTTGTGTAGGGTATAAAAACTGAAAATCGTGACGTACTCCCAAATCTACGTTTAATAACTTCTTTCCATACAACTGAATTGCTGATCCGTTAACCGCGGTTAGGACGACAGTTCCATCTTTACCGAATCTATAAAGGAATATAAAAACAAATTCTTCTTCCTAGTTACTGATCGTGAAGTCACACAAAATATCCCGGTCCTGCATTTTCACGAACTGTCGCTTCGTCATAGAAATATCCAATGCTAGCTGGCTAAACCCTTGGAAAATATTATTTGTGGCCTGATGTAACTCTTCCACTATTACCTTCTCTTAAAGCACGATGTGTCCGCATTTTTATACCCCTCACCACACTGTGGTACACATGTTTGTAACAGGTAAAAGGAATCGTGATAGACTCATGGTTCCTTTTGAGAATATGCATAGAATCACTTTCTAAGCCGATTTATGCATGACTGTCCATGTATTTTTGTGAGCAAAGTACAAGTCGCATTTATGATCCGATTTGGATGATTTAGTTATAGCTTCCATACACGGTTTCGTACGATTTTATGTAAATGGTGCAACAAACTCCCAATATTGGTACGATTGAGACAAAATTTTGCACAGCGTACTGAATTAGGTCTTAATCGAAATATACCAAGTTTTATTGAAATTGGTTCCGATTTAGATAAGGCTCCCATATATATTTCCGTCCGATTTTCTATAAATGGAGAACCATACTGCCAATATTGATCCGATAGCCACAAAATTTTACACATCGTACTAAATTAGGCCCAAATTTATGCATGTGAAGTTTTGTTGGAATCGGTTCAGATTTAGATACAGCTTCCATATATACATTAATCCGATTTTATCAACACACTTAAATAAATTTGTTACCATCCCTCGTATATTTAAGTTTAAATAGAAAATCAAAAAAAAAAAAAAAATTGAACTGATTTTTGTTTACTTTTGCAAAAACTATGCTTTTTACTGGCATTTACAGCTACTATTCATGGTATTTAAGCATCAGCGTCACGAAGAGCAAGCGTTGGCGTCTTAAAGGCGCCACTCAATGTCTACATTTTCGACATGCTCTGTATGTCAGAAATTATTGAGCAATACTGAGCAAACAAAAAAATCAACCACATCAAGGAAATGCTAGAAAAAAAGCAAACAACACCAGCAGCAACAGTCATGGCAGCTGAAAAGAATAAAAGAATTGAACTGATAAAGAAATGGCTGCCGAAGAAGAAGATGAAGAAAAAAACAAGTCCCTGGAATTGATTGTTATTATAACAGACAGCTCAATTTTCACAGAACAGAGAGAAAGAACTAAACCAAAAAAAAGCAAAACATCAAATTTAAAATTTATTTCTTTGTGTCCTTTTTTCGAGGATCCGTATTTAAACAATTAATGCTAATTTTGTCCATATTTATACCCTTCACCACACTGTGGTCCAGGGTATTATGTGTTTGGGCAAATGTTTGTAACAGGCAAAAGGAATCGAGATAGACCCTTGGTTCCTTTTGGGAATATGCATAGAATCACATTCTGAGTCGATTTATGCATGTCCGTCTGTCCGTCCGTCCATATATTTTTGTAATCAAAGTACAGGTCGCATTTATGATTCGAATTGGATGAAATTTGGCACAACCCATTGATTTGGCCCAAGGACGACACCTATTGAAATTGGAGAAAATCGGTTCAGATTTAGATATAGCTCCCATATATATATATATGCGTCCGATTTCAGGTAAATGGTGCACCAAAGTCCCCGAAAATCATTAGATTTTCACGAATTTTGGCATAGCGTACTAAATTAAGACGACAATCATGTTTACTAAATTTCGAGAAAATCGGTTAAGATTTAGATATAGCTCCAAAATAGATTTAGATATAGCTCCCTGAAAATCATTAGATTCGCTCGAATTTTGACATAGCGTACTGAATTAAGTAGCGCACTGAATTAAGTTGACGTGTGCTAAATTTCGGGAAAATCGGTTCAGATTTAGATATAGCTCCCATATATAGTTTCGCCCGATTTTAGGTAAATGGTGCACCAAAGTCCCTAAAAATCATTAGATTTGCACGAATTTTGGCATAGCGTACTAAATTGAGAGTAGAATGATGTGTGTTAAGTTTCGTGAAAATCGCTCTTGATTTAGATATAGCTCCCATATATACGTCCGATTTTAAGTAAATGGTTCACTAAAGAACTTGAGAGTAGAATGATGTGTGTTTAGTTTCGTGAAAATCGGTCCTGATTTAGATATAGCTCCCATATATAGTTTCGCCCGATTTTATGTAAATGTTTCATAAAAGTCCTTGCTAATTTCGGTTTTCACGAATTTTGCTATAGCGTACTAAATTAAGTCTAAAATGACGTGTACTAAGCCTCGTGAAAATCGGTTCAGATTTAGATATAGCTCCCATATATATTTCCGTCCCATTTTATGTTAATGCTGCACCAAAGCCCCCTATATCTTTCGATTTTGGTATAGCGTACTGAATTACGTCTAGTATGATATGTGCAAAGTTTCGTGAAAATCGGATCAGATCTGCAAACACTTCCCATATATATGTTCGTCCGATTTGAAATAAATGGTGCATTAAAGGCCCCTAACTATGCCGATTGACACAACGTACTGAAGTTAATATAAATTAATCTCTGGCAAATTTCCTTGAAATCGGTTCAGATATAGATATAGCATAGCTTCCATAAAAAATTTCGACTTAGTCATGCGTATTGTACTCCAAATAATCAATGGGTGTTTGATTGAGATTACATTTTAAACAGTGCAGCATACCGAATAGTGTGTGTCAAGATTGCTTTAAATCGATGTACAAAATTTAGCATAGGTTGCGGAATGACGTGTGTAGGGATTGATGTTAGTCGGTTTAGGTATAGATAAAGATCACATATTTAAGTTCGTTTAATTTTATGTCAATGTTCCTTCGAAAAGGCGACGTCATTTAGGATACATATGTAGAATATACCCAAAGTGGTGAAGGGTATCATATAGTCGGCCCAGTCCGACTTTACTACTTTCCTTACTGGTTTTATTTGTTTTGTTTTATTTTCGTCGCGAAAAAAACACAACTGCTTGCCCTTTCGGTATAAGCCAGATTGCATGAATTTATATGACCCTAAAAATGAATGGATCATAACCCCAAACCTCTTCATCGCATTGGGGTTGTCGACATGTTTGCATCAGCATCCGCCATCCTCCACACTTGTTAGTGAAAGTGGCCAGGCAACACTGTCATTACAATTTGTTGTTTCCACTGTTTGTTTTTGTGTGTGGTGCGGAATCCTGTTGTCATTCTGGTTAACCTTACCCCACAATAAGATACACATGAATGTCGTCTGTTTGTTTGTGCGTCAATTTTGATTTTTTTCAACTGCGACGACGAAAAAAAAACATTTAAACAAAACCCCTTTTATATTCGTTTAACGTAGATAACACCACACACACACACCGAAATCTATACAATGTGGCAGGCAATGGATGAAAGTTGTAAGGATATTCGTATTGTAACAGAAAAGTGGGGCAATAAAGCAATTTCGGGAGTAAGAAACGATTTTTTAAAGTCTTTTAAAGACTGATAAAAACTTATTATTCAATATATATATATATATATATATATAAACTTTTTTATTTATATATCTTTAAAACTCAAATCAAGATCAATGTTGGGGCAAACCGGTCCACTCCAACGTCTGTACAAAAAGTTATATTCAAATTCATTCATATAGTTATTGAAATTTACATAAAGATATCATAACACTTAAAATTCTTAAAATGTTTAGTATCGGCTGGACAAAATTTGGATCAATATTTTTCATTGTAATTGTAAACACAAACTTGCCCGCGGTGTCACCTTGGGTAAAGGAGTCAGATGTAAATGAGTCAGAACGAAGTCCGGAAATGTTGCTAACAAGTGAAACATCAAATCGAAGGCTTTCGTGCATCCACATCCTCCAGTAGAGATGAAAAAACCTGGTGACAGAAACAGACATCGTGACAAATCCATCATTGACGAGATTTTCACGCCAAATACTGGAAAAAACCCAAGTGAAGCATGAAATCGAAGGCTTTGGTGCAGGCACATCCTCCTGTAGAGATGAAAAGGGAACTTTGTGACAGAAACAGACATCGTGACAAATCCATCATTGATCAGATTTTCACGCCAAATACTGGAAAAATACCGCGAAAAATACATCGACGGATTCCACCTATTCGTCGACTACTAAGTCGCACTTATTCGACTACTAAGTCCCATGTCAGCGTTTCGCATACCTACAAAATTAATACGGCTATGCAGGATAGGTATAACTGGCACAAGGTCAGTAGTTCCTGCTGGAAAAAGTCATACTAGAGGCAAAGAAAAGTGTTGGCCAGCATATGCTACTATGGCCTAGATAAGCAATTCAAATAGGTGGCCACAATTTTGCTCACATGTTTCTAGTGTCAAAGCAAATATAGAAATCCAACATGGGGTCCCTGGGTCCAAGTTTTTATATAGCCCACATCAGGGACGTACGCAGGGGGCCGGCCCTGGGGGCCCGGGCAACCCGAAATGATTTTTTTTCACTGTAAATTTATGTTTGCAACAGCGAATTTTTTTTATTTTGTACTGCCAGCACAGAGTGTTCTTTTTGGGTACAAAATGTCCATGGAAAATTTTATGTATGTAGGTCCACGTTAACTGGTAGCCCCCATACAAATGTACCCCTATTTTGAGTATTTACCCAAAAATTGGATATAAACTCATTAACAGCCCAATCACTTGACATAAGTGGCCAACATTTTGCTTGCATGTTTTTAGTGTCAAAACAAATATAGAAATGTAAAATGGGGTCCCTGGATCCAAGTTTTGATATAGCCCCCATATAACCTTACCACCCGATTTTAGGTAATTTTGATCTATTAGCCAATTTGGGCTGGAATTTGGCTCAGAGAGTTCTCTATGAGTACCAATTGTCTACGCTGGCCCACGTTTTCTGTCCTATATAACGGTCCTGATTTTGGGTATTTATAAACTCCTTAACAGCCGAACCACTTGACGTGTGTTTTGAAGATCCCATTCCCCAGACAGGAAATAATGTTGATATATGAACCATTTGTATAAAAAAACACATTTCGAGTGAATATTTTGTGAAAGAAGTGATCTCACTATGCCAAATTATAACCAATTTTATCGTAAAATGTGTCTAATAGACAAAAAGTACCTTAAATCGGGAGATATGGTTATATGGGGGCTATATCAAAACATGGACCCAGGGACCCCATGTTGGATTTCTATATTTGCTTTGACACTAGAAACATGTGTGCATTTTTTGGCCGCCTATGTCAAATGGTTCGGCAGTTAATGAGTTTATACCCAATTTTTGGGTAAAAACTCGGGTATTTACCCGAGTTTTAAAGTGTCGTAAAACTTTCCATTCTAAATCGATTTGATAACAGAAACCCGGAAATAGGGTGTAAGATGTTGTATTACCAATTCAATATAGTAAATACCCAAATAAATACCCACAAATGGGTATTTACCCAATTTACCGGGTATTTACCATTTGGGTATTTACCCACTGCCCATCTCTATGCATGTCCGTCTGTCCGTCCGTCCATGTATTTTTGTGAGCAAAGTATAGGTCGCATTTATGATCCGAATTGGATGAAATTTGGCACAGCTCATTGGTTTGGCCCAAGGACGAACCGTATTGAAATTGGAGAAAATCGGTTCAGATTTAGATATAACTCCCATATATATTTTCGTCCGATATTAGGTAAATGGTACACCAAAGTCCCTGAAAGATTTGCACGAGTTTTGGCATAGCGTACTAAATTATGTTGACAATGATTTGTGCTAAATTTCGGGAAAATCGGTTCAGATATAGATATAGCTCCCATATATAGTTTCGCCCGTTTTTAGGTAAATGGTGCAACAAAGTCCCTGAAAATCATTTCGGTTTTCACGAATTTTGGCATAGCGTACTAAATTAAGTCTAGAATAAAGTGTGCAATGTTTAGTAAACATCGTGTAACGTGACCGCTATATTTAGCACCACCCTCGTTAATATAATACTAGGATACCTACATTTAAGTAACTCACTTTGCAATCATAATAACTAGATAATTGACTTCAATGAACAGTCATGGAGATATTGTCGAGATATGAGAAAATAATTCTCATTCACTTTGTGTTGTCGTATAGATAAATGTTCCAGTTTTCATCGGCAGAAATTGTCGAGTGCTGGAGTTAGACCAAGTACGAGCGAAACCGACTTGTGGCAGTGTCCGCAGTCGTAGTACCTTGTACCGAACATAGCCGAAGCCTTCGACCTGCGATTCGTTCGCTTCCTGCGATTCGTTCGCTTCCACGACTCGTTCGCTTCCGCGACACGTTCGCTTCCGCGACACGTTCGCTTCCTGCGATCCGTTCGCTTCTATATAACTCTTCTCGTTTCAGATGGAGTTTGAACGAAGGGCCCCACCGCCTACATCAACCCGAGCCGAATACTTCAATCCCAGCCGACTACTTCAACACGAGCCGACTACTACAATCCGAGTCGACTACTTCAACCCGAGCCGACTACTTCAACCCGAGCCGACTACTTCAACCCGAGCCGACTACTACAATCCGAGTCGACTATTTCAACCCGAGCCAACTACATCAACCCGAGTCGACTACTTCAATCCGAGCCGACTACATCAACCCGAACCGACTACATCAACCCGAGCCGACTACATCAACCCGAGTCGACTACTACAACCCGAGCCGACTACATCAACCCGAGTCGACTACTACAACCCGAGCCGACTACTTCAACCCAAGCCGACTACTCCAACACAAGCCGACTACATCAACCCGAGTCGACTACTTCAACCCGAGCCGACTACATCAACCCGAGTCGACTACATTAACCCGAGCCGACTACTTCAACCCGAGCCGACTACATCAACCCGAGCCGACTACTTCAACCCGAGCCGACTACATCAACCCGAGCCGACTACTTCAACCGAGCCGACTACATCAATCCGAGTCGACTACATCAACCCGAGTCGACTACTTCAACCGAGCCGACTACATCAATCCGAGTCGAATTCATCAACCCGAGCCGACTACATCAACCCAAGCCGACTACTCCAACACGAGCCGACTACATCAACCCGAGCCGACTACATCAACCCGAGTCGACTACTTCAACCCGAGTCGACTACTTCAACCCGAGCCGACTACATCAACCCGAGCCGACTACATCAACCCGAGCCGACTACACCAAGCCTAGTCGACTACACCAACCCGAGCCGACTACTCCAACCCGAGCCGACTACTTCAAACCGAGCCGACTACTATAACGCAAGCCGAATACCTAAACCTACACAACCGAAGCCGACTATACAAATACAGCTGAGTGCCACAATCGGAGTATACAAGCTATAATTAGAAGCCGATTACAGTCACCCCATCAGCCCGTCGGAACGAGTCCCAACACACCGAAACGACAACCAACGAATTCATAACTCCATCGTATTTAAGATCCCGCATGTTACTCTCTATCTAAACACTGAAGTATTACAATAAAGAATTCAACTTCTACCACTCGTGTTTTTAATTTAAGGTTTGTGGGTCCTTGAGTTGACCCTGGCTGCGACTGAGCTTACTTCAGCCTTAGACAAAACCACTCGTTATAATCGGTTCAGATTTAGATATAGCTCCCATATATATTTTCGTCCGATTTTATGTAAATGCTGTACCAAAGCCCCCTATATCTTTCGATTTTGGTATAGCGTACTGAATTACGTCTAGAATGATGTGGGCAAAGTTTCGTGAAAATCGGATCAAATTTACAAACACCCCCCATATATATTTTCGTCCGATTTGAAGTAAATGGTAACTAGGCCGATTGACACAACGTACTGAAGTTAATATAAATTAATCTCTGGCAAGTTTCCTTGAAATCGGTTCAGATATAGTTATAGCATAGCTTCCATAACAATTTCGACTTATTCATGTTTATTGTACACCAAATAATCAATGGGTGTTTGATTGAGATTAAATTTTAAACTGTGCAGCATACCGAATAGCGTGTGTCAAGTTTGCTTTAAATCGATTTACAAAATTTAGCATAGGTTGCAAAATGACATGTGTAGGGATTGATGTTAGTTCAATTTTATGTCAATGTTCCTTCGAAAAGGCGACGTGTTTTAGGATACCCAAAGTGGTGAAGGGTCTGATATAGTCGGCCCAGTCCGACTTTATTACTTTCCTTATTGGTTCTCAAGGACTATTTGAAATTTAAAATTTTTAAAGTATATATTAAAGAATATTTTTTCCATTTTTTTTTGTCATTTTTAGAGAATATATTTTCAACCATTATCAAATATAGGTATTTTTTAAATTCTTTTATATTTAAAGTTTGCAATTTGTGACGTTGTCATCTATTCCAAAACACCCCAAAATTTACAAATTGTTAAACACATTCGAAATCCCCACTTGTTTTCATATCACATATCCTCTGTATTTATCTAGCAAAAAACGCATATTTTATCTCCCTCTATGAGTTTGTTTTCATGGTTCTGTATATGTATATTTATTTGTATGTCATAACATTTTGCCGAGTTGCTGTTGTTCTCATGGGTGAATTCATGACTTTCTCTAAAATTGTTGTTCTATGTACATTGGGTTATTTGCTTGGTTTGTAGTCAAAATAGAAGAGAATACCAACAACAGCAACAATATTATTTTGCATATATATTTATGTATCTATGCATGCATGTATGTTCCTACAACAAAATTTAGTAGTTCTTCAAATGCTGCACTAAAACAAGAGTTATTAAATACAACGGAAGGAATACAATTTTTGTTGTTTTTTATAAGCATTATACTAGTGCTAGCTGGTTGGAGATTTGAATAAAACTTTCGAAAAACAAGAAAACATTTCCAAGAGAGAAAAATTATAAATATTTTATTAACATAGAAATAATGAACATTATTTTGTTATCATATTTTAATTACAAACTCTGATTTGGGTCATGTCACATGTTTATTTGCATGTCATAGAGTAAACATGCAGAATTTATGTACATGAATATATATTAAAGATATATATGTACATTCAGTGTTAAGTTCCAGGGTTTTAAATAAGATATGTTTAGTTGACATTAAGAGGAAAATATATTTTTCTTTTCAAATACATTACTCGATCTATATTACACCTTATATCGGAGAAAAATATATATTTGGGAGCCATATGTAATTCTTAACCGATTTTCAGGAAACTCAGCTTACATCAGTCTAGACTTAATTCAGTACGCTATGCCAAATTTCGTGCAAATCTTCCCTATGTTGGAGTGTTTGAGTGAACGAAAGATCTACGGGCCGATCTGTATTGACTGAGAATATAGGCTTGGAATGAACTATGATTCGTACCATCTATTCCCTTACAATGACATAGCCCGCTGTATCGAACTGCAGCGATTGCGGTGGCTAGGCCATGTTGTGAGAATGGATCAGGATGCCCCCGCTTGGTGGTTCACACATAAGGGGAAGACCACGCAATCGATGGAAAGATAAAGTCGAAGACAACATTTCAGAACATGGACTTTCAAATTGGATGAGCTGCGTAAAATATCGAACTGCAGAGACTGCGGTGACTAGGACATGTTGTGAGAATGGATGAGGATGCCCGAGCTTGGTGGTTCACACAGAAGGGGAAGACCACGCAATCGATGGAAAGATAAAGTCGACAACAGACAGCATTTCAGAACATGGACGTTAAAATTGGTTGAGCTGCGTAAAAGATCGACGCGCATGGAAATCTTTTTTAAGCTCGGTTTATGGGACAAATGTTCTGTCACAAGCCAACTAAGTAAGTACTATTTGATACCAGAAGCATTGTAAAATGCTTCTTCCAGATCCTCAACACGCTGTCTGTCACTAGGATTCTTTCTTCCTCTCTACAGCAGGATGTACCTGTACCAAATCCTTCGATTCATGCGGTATATCTCGATTTGCTAACACTCACGTTATTCTTTCTTATTTCTTTCGAAAATACGTTTCTCCTCTCTATTTTCTCCCCATAATTCTCTATCGCATTGCGCGTAGCTATATACACTGCGTTTTTCGCCTCATTATCACTACGATAGTGCTGATCGTACCATGGGTTTCTTGATGGTGGTTTTTAGTACCCAAGTGTTGATTTTGCTGCAGTTTACAAGGAGTGGTCAATTCTTTGCCATTGTGCTTTTATATTATTATCGGGACAAGGAGTGCTTTGGACTAGCAAATGGGAAAGTTGACCGGGGTAGCTGTTGGAGTCCAAAAGTTACCTCATCTGCTTGCGCAAGTACTCATGCTTTTGATCCATACACCAGCGCACTTAGTATCAACGTCTTGTAGAGTATGAGTATGGTCTGGCGAGAGGTGGTCTTGTTTTTAAACTGCTAACTTAGACCATGGTAGCATCTGTTGGGCAACACTATCCATCTCCAATTTAAAAATTTAAAAACTGATGTCATTAGTTGTATTTATGACAGTTCCGAGGTATATGAAATCGTTGCCACAGCTGATCCTTGAATTTGGAGTAGATGTAGCGGAAATCGAAGACAAAATCAACTCGTACTTGTCTTCGGTAGTCACTTTCTTTCAGGTTAGAAACTTGCAGCTTTCTCCAACTCAATCAGCTACCACTATATCATATCGTGGACAAAAGAGGTCATTTGGCAACTAAACATATCGATCAGAGGCAGGACAATTTCAATGATCCAGAATGCTAAAAAAGTAGGAGGCACCTTTGATAGCCTCCTGACATTCTCCAGGCACGCCGCAGCGCATAAAATATTAGTCCAGAAGCGTAACAAAGTGCTCAAAAACATCTCGGGAAACATATGGGACAAGAAAGTGCTCTTGACTACTTACAAAGCTGTAAGTAGATCTGTCCTCAACTACGCTGCCCCAGTTCGGATATTGGTCATTAGCAATGGAGATTGCTTCGAACTACAAAGCATACCACAGCCGCATGTGTCCAGATGATGAGTGGAGATCATCTTCATCAGGAGGCTAGGATACTATCAGTGCAACAACAAAATGTTTTGCTAACCAGACAGTTACTGCTGGCATGCCATCTGCCTACGCATGCCAACCACCATAATGATTCAGGATCCATCCCTTCGACACATCCGAAAGGACATCAAGGGGTACACCAACGACATCCAGGAAGTCATTCCATCTGGCATCGACCGATTGTCACTAGCTGCATCTCTGAGAACTGTTAACGCTCAGAAAGTCCAGCAAGCTGTCAATGAACATGAACCTAATCGTGTCCTTAACTTTCAACCTCCAGCGGTAGCCGAAGCTGGGAAAATCTTGCCCCGAAGAACCAGAACTATCTTAGCGCAGCTTCAAGCGAGAGTCGTCGGGTGTCAAAGACATTTGCCCCAATTGCAAGCAGGGCCGCCCATGATACAAGTCATTTATTGCATGTCCAGTGCAACGCACGAATCTCCGACCCATTGATCTGTGACTGAGACCAGCAGATGTGGCGATTTTTTTGCGCACATCATTTACATTCAATCCTGCATCCAACATCCGATTCTATCCACAAAGAAATCGTAGACACATGTTCAGAGTAAAAACTAAAAACCATCATTGAGGTATTTCAGGGAAAACGAGGCAGATAAACAACTCTATAGAGGCTATCCAAATAGTGGCTCAATATTGATAATTTTTAGTAGGACCTAAGAAGTAGCTATGGGTATATGTCCCTTGTTTCTGCATGCTACATATACCACAGTGTAGTGTAGGGTATAAATACAGTTATCCATCGGGAGAAATTAGTATCCTTATCAAATATAATTGTGCAACGGATGCACAATTATATTTGATAAGGATACTAATTTCTCCATCCGTGCATCCGTTGACTGTGCTATCTTAAATGTATGGCGTTTTGACTTCATTAGAAATTCTATTCAACACCTCCATTCATTCTCCAAAAAATACAAAATGATTCCCTGTAATCATTTTTAAAGAATTTGTCTGTTGGCATTTGTGTGTTTTTGGTGTCAATTCAAAGCAACTATGGTGATAGGTAACACAAATTGTTTTCGCAGAAAATTTCCCACTTTGAATTCGATGTTTATTCATTTGGAAAAACATTATTTTTTCTTAGGAAGCGAGAAAAAACGGTGATGTTTTTTCCTTTCACTTCTGATTTCCCTTTTCTACCCCCAGAAACCAACAGTAACAAAGCCACTACACACAGAACAAGAAGAAAACGAAAGAAATTGCGGAAATTGTTATGAAACTGTGAACGAGTGCCAGCAATTGTCTCCTGAGAACACTTCTAATTCCCAGTTCAAGCAAAACGACAATGTTTATGCCATGAACTTTCACTACTGCCGTTGCTCGGCAAGAGTTAGAGTGGCCTCGAAGCGATGCAGACGAACAAGTAGTTATGAAGCAAAAAATCTATTCCCCTCCCAGAACATTGAATTCACATTTTTATACCCTACACAACTATGTTGTCAGGGTATTATAGCTTTGTGCAGCCCCAAAAGTTTGTAACGCCGCGAAATATTGGTCCTAGACCCACCTTTAAGTATACCGATCGTCATATCTCGACTAGCTGAGTTGATCTACACATGTGTGTCCGTCCGTCCGTCCGTCCGTCTGTCCATTATAATTTGTAAACACGATACAGGCCACAGTTATGGACCAATCTTCACGAAATTTTGCATGTAGAATGGGTTCTCGCCAATGAAGACCCCTATAGTTTTTGGAAAAGATCGGTTAATATTTAGAGAATGAAATGGACCAAAAACTTTATTTTTGTCCGATTTTCTGGTCGCTCCAGAGGCCGCAATTATGGCCCAAACACCGCGAATTTTTGCATGGAGAAGGGGATCGGGCCAAGGAATAAGCATGCCTGTTTTGATAAAGATCGGTCAATATTTAGCGGGTCAAATGGACCCTGACTTTTGTGTGAAAAATTACAAAATTTGTATTCTATGGCGTATAAATTTGCCCCCGTAGGACCTAGACCCAAAAAGTTGATAGTATGTTGAAGAGGAGTGGTTGACCTTTAAATTGGTACCAATAATATGGTCGTATGTACTCAGATGTGGAAGCTACACTTAAATATTTATAGGTACTTACGTATTCAGAAATTATATAGTAACCCAAAACTACACTAGAGGGCGGAAATGTAGCGCTGATCGCTTTGAAAGTTTCCATGAGATTCCAGTTATGGTCAATGACAACTAATATAACTTTCGGTGATGATCAGATAATAATTTTGGGATGAAGTGGACCGAAAACTTAACATTTTGTGTTTAATTTTTTTTAAGTCGATCTATAGGCCACAATTGAAGGCCCAACATCACAACATAACCCACGGTAAAGAGAATCTGAACAAGTACAGCCCTCGTCTACTGAATATTAGTAATATTTGTTGACCTTTAGTCAGGTTTCAAGAGGGTGCAAGTGACGCAAAGTTAGATTTTCGTGGAAGTTGTGTATGGTATTATATGGTCGGCCCCATCCGACTATACTGCTCCACTCACTGGTTATTTATTATTATTATTATTTTTCTATTAAAGGCCTTGATGGTGCTGCATTGAGCTTTACCGGAGTGCAACGTCTCGTGAGAGTGGGTGTGGCAGGACGCCAAAGTCAAAGCTGTTGTTGTTAAATATTTAATAATCAAACATATCTCAATATTAAGTGGCAATTATTGGCATCATTTTAAATGAAAATATATATATTAGTTTATTCCATAATTGTAATTAAATATATAAAATATCTAATAAGCATAAATTATTTTACAAACATTTTCACTCCTACATTGTGGTTAATTAAGTGTGCAATTATTTTTATTTTGTGGTGCACCTTTAATTAATTTATGTTATAAATTATTACTTTATGTTGTAAAATTATCGACAAACATTTAAATTTATATATGAATAAAAAACTCTATTCATATTTAAATTCAAATGCACAAAATAAAACACAACAAAATTTATCTCGATCGGATAAACGCTTATTTTTGGTGCACAATTTACATGAGTTCAGGCGAAACAAATGTAGACCACCATTAAACAAACGAAGATATAAACAGGATACGTCTAAATCCGAATCGATTTTAACAAAGCTTAATACACATCACTCTAAACACTATTCAATACGCTATGCGTCTCAATCGGATAAAACAGTGGGAGTTTGGTGCACTATTTATATAAAATCGTACGAAACTATATACGGTAGCTATATCTAAATCTGAACCGATTCCAACAGAACTTTACGGACATGAAACTGAACATAAGTCAGTACGCTGTGCAAAATTGTGTATTATTCAGACAAATATTGGGAGTTTGGTACACCTTTTACTAAAAATCGGACGAAAATATATTTATAGGAGCTATATCTAAATCTGAACCGATTTTCACGAAATTTAACATACATCTTTCTAGACTTAATTCAGTACGCTGAGCCAAATTTCGTGCAAAGATAAAGATATATAGTGACTTTGAAGCACCATTTACATAAAATCGGTTCCATTGTTCCTTTTGCATAAAATCACTTTCTGAGTCGATTTACGCATGTCCATCCTTCCGTCTGTCCATGTCAAATCGTAAACCTGTAATTGTAAACAAAGTACATGTCGCATTTTTGATTGGAATTGGATGAAATTTGGCACAGCTCATTTATTTGGAGTTACCCTATTGAAATTGGCAAGAATCGGTTCAGATATAGATATAGCTCCCTTATATATCTTCATCCGATTTAAGGTAAATGGTGTACCAAAGTCCGTATATATCTTTCGATTTTCACAAAATTTGGCATAGCGTACTGAATTACGTCTAGAATTACGTCGGTTCCGATTTAGATAGTAAATAGTCCTCTAAAGTCCCTGGAAATCTTTTGATTTGCACGAAATTTGGCATAGCGTACGGAATTGCATCTGCTATAATGTGTGCAAAGTTTCATGAAAATCGGTTCAGATTTAGATATAGTTCCCATATATAGTTTCGCCCGATTTTTGGTAAATGGTGCACCAAAGTCCCTGGAAATATTTTCATTTGCACGAATTTTGGCATAGCATACTGAATTAAGTCTAGAATGATGTGTGCAAAGTTTTCTGAAAATCGATTCAGACTTAGATATAGATCCCATATATATCTTCGTCCGATTTAAGGTTAATGGTGTACCAAAGTCCCTATATATCTTTCGATTTGCGCGGAATTTGGCATAGCGTACTTAATTATTTCTAGAATGATGTGTGCACAGTTTCGTGAAAATCGATTCAGATTTAGATATAGTTCCCATATATAGTTTCGCCCGATTTTAGGTATATAGTCTACTAAAGTCCCTGGATTACTTTTGATTTGCACGAAATTTGGCATAGCGTACTGAATTCCATCTATAATAATGTGTGTAAAAGTTCATGAAAATCGGTTCAGATTTAGATACAGTTCCCATATATAGTTTCGCCCGATTTTTGGTAAATTGTGCACCAAAGTCCCTGGAAATATATTCATTTGCACGAATTTTGGCATAGCATACTGAATTAAGTCTAGAATGGTGTGTGCAAAGTTTTGTGAAAATCGGTTAAGATTTAGAAAAAGCTCCCATATATATTTTCGTCCGATTTTATGTAATTGGTGCACCAAAGTCCCTATATTTCATGCGATTTGCACGAATTTCTGTATAGGGTACTGAATTAAGTCTAGAATGGTGTTGCTAAGCTTCGTGAATAGATGGCTAGGCCGATTGACACAACTTACTGAATTAATATAAATTAGACTCTGGCCGGTTCAGATATAGATATATAACAAAAACTCAACGTCTGTTAGGATACATATATATACGAAAGTGGTGAAGGGTATCATATAGTCGGCCCAGTCCGACTTTACTCCTTTTCTTACTGGTTTTTATTGTACGTCCACATTTAATTACATGTGAATACAATACGAGCTACCCAAAGGTATCCGTAGAACGTGTACGTGCATACATAATTAATGCAAATGAACCATCCATCATCAATTTATAGTCGAGTCATTTCATGTTATATGTATATCCGTCCAGAAAATGCGAAAAATTCACAACATTTTAAAAGATTAAAAAACCTGGTGGAAATATTATTTACATTTCATATCATTAATATTCTTTCAATTAATTGCAACCAAAACAACTGCAGAAACATTAACCATCCTCACTCCGTAGAATACTTTATTTTCCAATAAAGTAGATTTACATCCTTTGGGATGTGGATGTTGATGTGCCGTCTTACAAAGGCTGTCACATTTTCATTGTTCAATCACCACTCATAGTTGGCCTATGGCCTACGGCTGTCACCGCCATGTTATTACCAAAAGTTCTTTTCGCTCATATCCTTAAGTCAGTTGGCCAGTCAGCTCATTTTAATAATTTAAAAATTAATTTTAAATTTTATTACTGGTCATGTTTTAAATTAATTTAAGCGCAAATTTTGGCATACATACATTTACACAGACGTACACACGTGCGTAAAATTTCATTGTCATTTATCATTTAGGGATGTTAAAAAAATGCCCAAAAACGTTTTATTGCTGACAGACACACACACACACAGATACGAAAGTCGCATACAATATTCAATACTTAAATATGTACAGTCAACGTGAATTAAATAGGGATAACGAAAATGTAGATGCCGAGGACAATTCATGTTATCAGAGTGGACTCTGGAAGACCAATTGAATAGCTTCAGGGTTTTTTTAGCACAAATGTTAGTATTTAAATTCCAATTAGGGCAAATATATCCACTGATAACGCATTTGTACGTGTAAAAGAAAATGTTTACTTTAGCTGTATGCATTGATAATGAGGGAACTTTCAGTAATGTCTACAGTGAAACACGTATCCAATCCTAAAAGGCCCTTCAAGTTGACCTGGCAATCATAGCCTGGGTCAGCCACGTGCTAAGAAATAGATGGATAAATTGGATGGATAAACCTACTAAATTACAGCCAATTCGGTGGAAAACCCACCAAAATACTGAAAATTAGGAGGTACCGTTATATGGGGGCTACAAGAAAAAGTGGACCTATATTTATATTTTTTGTGGATACATTTACTACCCAATAAGAACCCAATGTACCAAATTTCAGCGTATTCGGTTGGAAAACGCGCTCAAGAACCCCAAAATACCGAAAATTGGGGGTACTGTTATATGGGAGCTATACCTAAATGTGGACCAATATATCCCATCTTCGAACTTGACCTGGCTGCAAACAAAACACAAACCTATGCAAAATTTCAGCACCCTATCTCAATTCCTTCAAAAGATAGCGTGATTACAACAGACGGACGGACATCGACTAAGAATTTTACCCTGATCAAGAATATATATACTTTATAGGGTCGGAAATGAATATTTCGATGTGTTACAAACGGAATGGCAAAATTAATATACCCTCCATACTATGGTGGAGGGTATAATACAGTTAAATATCTGGGAGTCATTCTAGACAAAAATACCACATACAGCAACGGATAGACAACCTCATTTAGAGGCGTAGCTCTAAATGGGGTTTGAATCCCAAGATGATACACTGGATCTATAAGACCGTTATTAGACCAAGCCTAAAATACGCGTGGATAACAGCATATAGGGCTGTGTAGACTATATGGAATATAGTTAATAAGGTTCGGTCGGGCCGAACTTTGTATACCCTATACCATAGGGGGAGCGCTTATATGGAACTTGACCTGCCTGGAGACAAAAGGCAACTCCATGCAAAAATTTGAATTTTAGTATATTATCCAGATCAATAATGTATGTACTTTATGCGGTCGGAAATGAATAGTTCGATGAGTTACAAACAGAATGACACAATTTATATACCCTTCATACTATGGTGGTAGTTTTTAGTCGAACCGAATACCTGACATGTGAGTAGCCAAATCATGTGAAACTATGATACCAAACGGGCAACCATGGGATAGGGGACCCCTAGCAAACCTGCCGCCAGGTAACTGTTGTTACACAGATAGCTCCCGACTAGCAGAAAATTCGGGACTGGAATTCGTCAAATAACACCAAACCTTTTAGTACAACGCGTTTCGGACTGAGGTCATAGAAAAGCTAGGGGACTGGAAAACACACGAACGCATATCCAAATGAGGATAATATAAACAAAATTTAATGCCCAGCAAAGAGGAAATCAGCATACTGGCAGGTATTCTCACAGGATATAACAGCCTATAGGCCCATTTTCACAGCGAGAAGACAGCGAAACATTGCAACAATGTCAGTGTCACTGCCCAGCCTTTTAAAGCATCCGAACCCAAATCTTAGGAAATGCCACTTTTCGCGGAATAAACGACCTAAGGAGGTGTGAATGGAAGGACTTCACAAAAAAAAAAAAATAGAATTCCGAGAAGATAACGAAAAATCATATGTAAAGATGACTTCTTTAAAATTTATTCTTTATTTAGAGCGCACAATAGGTCACTCACAGTTCTAAGTGTATGTCCTAATATTGCACATGTGGTGGGGTAAACCACCTCTTTTTCCGCCGAACCTGAACTAATGGTAATGATGGGACCATCTTCGGTCTTTATAATGTTTTGGATGTTATGATGTGCAAGGGTAGGATCAAATTGGATCTTAGGATCATTTTTGCAAATAGGTTTTGATGTTGTTTTTGTTGGCTGATTGGCCCCATCTTCAGATTTGTTATAGGTTAGTTTATGCGTAAATTGACTGAAAATCAAACCATAATATGTCTAAAAGAATAGATCTATACAGGAATTTTATTATATATGACAACTTGCTCCATTCCAAATAACTTTCCTCCCCTCGGGCTCAATTTTATAGTATTTTAATAAAAATACTCATTTGAAGAGAACTAAAAATATATTTGCCATATAACCCATTACTCTTCGAAAAAAAATAAAATTTTAAAATGTTGTCTCATTCCTAACAACAAAGATGTTCTCTGCCCTCTGACCATTTTGCGAATCTTATAAATATCGTCAATTTATCTTTGAACCTCTGCATTCATTCCTTATTGTAGTCTATATATATAAAAATGAATTGCTGTTCGTTAGTCTCGCTAAAACTCGAGAACGGCTGAACGGATTTTTCTTATCTTAGTCTTAAAATATTCGTAGAGCTTTAGGGAAGGTTTAAAAGGTGAGAAAAATTTAAAAATCGCGAAAAATTTGCAAAAAAGAAAAAATATTATGAAAAAAAAATATTATGAAAAACAATACTATGAAAAAAAAATATTCATTTGTCAAATATTGAAAATTTTCAAAATATTTTATTTTATTCAATTGGCATTGTAACGAAACTTTTTTTCTGGAAATGCAAAACAATAATTGAGATGAATTCGCGATCATTGTATGTACACGTTTTCCATAAAATTCACGTACATTTTGGAACAAATGCAAGGATGAAAATCTGAAGATTCAGAAAGAGTTCTGATTCTAAGACACGTGCCCTAGATTATTCTTCTTGAAAATAATAATAGGAACATGTTGTTATTGAAGTACCTAAAATGTACCATTATTCGGCCGGGAAACAGGAAATATGTATGGCGCATTTTTATTGCATTAAGCCAAATCCATGATCCATCCATTCCGTCAAATTCTTTACAAAACCGAAAATGGTGCGGAACATTACAGCACTTCGGCTGAAGCACTCCCTAAAATACCGAACTCCTCAAAGTACCGAATATTGTGGGTACCTCAAAGATTTAACCAATATTGACAATTTCAGTACGATTCATTCTACCAAATATACAACCAAACGTGCCGAAATCCCCCACAGTATCGAAAAAGGTGGATTACTATTACATGGGGGATATTTGAAAGCTTGGGCGAACATAACATTGCAGCCAAATACCGAATATTAAGGGATGCCGTTAGATGGGGATATCCGAATACTTGAGTCAATATGGAAAAATCTAATTAGGGAGAATTTCTTCCCAATAAGTATCCCTAATATTAGGTTTGGGAAAAAGAAATCCATTAGACCGGTGGAACGATCGAATTTTACAGGCATGTCGTAACATCGTCCAGGAGCTAAAAATTAAACCATTCACACAAAGCTGGATTCAAAAATAAGCTCAATGGTTGGGTGCCTCACCAATTAACAGAAAAAAATGGAATGGATCGAATTTCCATCTGCGAAGCCTTGACCAAACGGAATGCGATACTCTTATTTTTATAAACGGATGGTGACTGGAAATGATAAATGGATCACATACGATAACCCTATGCAAAAACGATCGTGGTCAAAGAGCGGTAAAGCACCTCAAACGGTGACCAAACCAGGCCTAACGACCAGGAAGGTTCTGCTATGCATTTGGTGGGACTGGAATGGGATTATTTATTATGAGTTGTTTTCATATGGCCAAACTCTAAATTCTGATCTCTACTGCCAACAACTGTACCGTTTGAAGATAGCAATTGGCCAGAATTGGCCAACAGGGGAGGTGTCGTGTTTCACCAGTAGGCCTATTCTGTAACTTTTAACAACATTCGATATTGTTTAAATTTCTTTTGTTATTGTAAAAACAATAAACCAAACAAATGAAATTGT